>NC_053439.1:31439770-31447270 GCF_007990345.1 Gossypium hirsutum | reverse complement strand
AATCTAATTGCATGCACTTGAATTGGATGGGACCAACGAAATCGAGCGCTAACCCCCATTTCTTATTGTATTAATCGATCAACCTCCTGTCGAAGATTTTTTGTATTAGATAATTTTGGAAAAAAAATTGACATATTTCACTTTATTATGAAAATAAATCCTACTACTTCTGTTCCTGGAGTTTCCACGCTTGAAAAAGAAAATCTGGGGCGTATTTCTCAAATCATCGGTCCAGTACTGGATGTAGCCTTTCCCCAGGCAAGATGCCTAATATTTACAACGCCCTAGTAGTTAAGGGTCGAGATACCGCCGGTCAACAAATTAATGTAACTTGTGAGGTACAGCAATTATTAGGAAATAATCGAGTTAGAGCTGTAGCTATGAGCGCTACAGATGGTCTAACGAGAAGAATGGAAGTGATTGACACGGGAGCTGCTCTAAGTGTTCCAGTCGGCGGAGCGACCCTAAGACGAATTTTTAACGTGCTTGGGGAGCCCGTTGATAATTTAGGTCCTGTAGATACTCGCACAACATCCCCTATTCATAAATCCGCATCCGCTTTCATCCAATTAGATACAAAATTATCTATTTTTGAAACAGGAATTAAAGTAGTCGATCTTTTAGCTCCTTATCATCGTGGAGGAAAAATCAGACTATTTGGGTGGGCTGGGGTAGGTAAAACAGTACTCATTATGGAATTGATCAACAACATTGCCAAAGCTCATGGGGGCGTATCCGTATTTGGCAGAGTAGGTGAACGAACTCGTGAAGGAAATGATCTTTACATGGAAATGAAAGAATCTGGAGTAATTAATGAACAAAATCTTGCGGAATCAAAAGTGGCTTTAGTCTACGGTCAGATGAATGAACCGCCAGGAGCTCGTATGAGAGTTGGATTGACTGCCCTAACTATGGCGGAATATTTCTGAGATGTTAATGAACAAGACGTACTTCTATTTATAGACAATATCTTTCGTTTTGCCCGGATCCGAAGTATCCGCCTTATTGGGTAGAATGCCTTCCGCTGTGGGTTATCAACCCACCCTTAGTACCGAAATGGGTACTTTACAAGAAAGAATTAATTCTACCAAGGAGGGATCCATAACTTCTATTCAAGCAGTTTATGTACCTACGGACGATTTGACCGACCCTGCCCCTGCCACAACATTTGCGCATTTAGATGCTACTACCGTACTATCAAGAGGATTAGCTGCCAAAGGTATTTATCCAGCGGTAGATCCTTTAGACTCAACGTCCACTATGCTCCAACCTCGAATCGTTGGTGAGGAACATTATGAAACTGCGCAAAGGGTTAAGCAAACCTTACAGCGTTACAAAGAACTTCAGGACATTATAGCTATCCTTGGGTTGGACGAATTGTCCGAAGAGGATCGCTTAACCGTAGCAAGAGCGCGAAAAATTGAGCGTTTCTTATCACAACCCTTTTTCGTAGCGGAAGTATTTACCGGTTCCCCGAGGAAATATGTTGGTCTAGCAGAAACAATTAGAGGATTTAAATTGATCCTTTTCGGAGAATTAGATGGTCTTCCTGAACAGGCTTTTATTTGGTAGGTAACATCGACGAAGCTACTGCGAAGGCTACGAACTTAGAAATGGAGAGCAAATTGAAGAAATGACCTTAAATCTTTGCGTACTTACCCCTAATCGAATTGTTTGGGATTCAGAAGTGAAAGAAATCATTTTATCTACTAATAGCGGACAAATTGGCATATTACCAAATCACGCGCCTATTGCCACAGCTGTAGATATAGGTATTTTGAGAATACGCCTTAACGACCAATGGTTAACGATGGCTCTGATGGGTGGTTTTGCTAGAATAGGCAACAATGAAATCACTATTTTAGTAAATGATGCGGAGAAGGGTAGTGACATTGATCCACAAGAAGCTCAGCAAGCTCTTGAAATAGCGGAAGCTAACTTGAGGAAAGCTGAAGGCAAGAGGCAAACAATTGAGGCAAATCTAGCTCTCAGACGGGCTAGGACACGAGTCGAGGCTATCAACGCGATTTCGTAACGAGTTGGTTAATCGAAAAAATTTTCGTAGAAACAGAACTTTCGTTTATACATCCCATTTTGATTCTGCCGATTAAATAGAATCAAATACAATCAAATACAATCAAAAGTGAAATCAGATTTTGATCTAACGAAAAATTTGAAAATTGAAAACGGAAATAGAATAGGATGAAAAAGATAGAAAATCAACAAAAGAAGGTGGGTAGAAAAACTTATTAGACACTGGGATCGATGGTATCTAATAAGTTCTACCTACTATTGGATTTGAACCAATGACTCCCGCCGTATGAAAGCAATACTCTAACCGCTGAGTTAAGTAGGTCATTTATTATCATAAGGAATCATAAAGAGAAAGAAAAGGGACCTATTACATCGATGGATTATAAATCCAACTTCTAAGCAATACCAATCAAACAGACCAACAGGGTATGATTATGATGTTGGATCATGAAATAGTCATCTTGACAAGAAATTATCTACATAATATGATAAAATATGTATCACAAACACAAGGGCTATAGCTAAATCTATTACTTTCTTCGTTATTTGTAACAGTTCTTTACTTGGAGGGTTGGGATATTTCCATTCCGTACGTATTCGTCCCTGAGCTATTTGAAATAAATAAAATAAATGGAATCATTGGAACGACAATTGGTATCTTTATTACATTAAGGGGATCCTATCAACTTGTTCCGACCTAGGATAATAAGCTCATGGGCTTGGTCTTACTTCACCGTCGAGAAACGAAAGAAGGCTTCATTAATAGGCTCACGCTTCGACTTTGATCGTTATGGGCTGGTACCAAGATCGAGTCCTAGACAGGCAGACCTAATTTTAACAGCTGGAACAGTAACAATGAAAATGGCGCCCTCTTTAGTGAGATTATATGAACAAATGCCTGAACCTAAATATGTTATTGCTATGGGCGCGTGTACAATTACAGGAGGGATGTTCAGTACTGATTCTTATAGTACTGTTCGGGGGGTCGATAAGCTAATTCCCGTAGATGTCTATTTGCCGGGCTGTCCCCCTAAACCCGAGGCAGTTATAGATGCTATAACAAAACTTCGTAAGAAAATATCTCGCGAAATCTATGAAGATCGAATTAGATCTCAACAGGGGGATCGGTGTTTTACTACCAATCACAAGTTTTGTCTTGTACGTAGTGTACTGGAAATTATAATCAAGGATTGCTCTATCAACCACCATCTACTTCAGAGATTCCTCCTGAAACATTTTTCAACTACAAGGGTTCACTATCTTCCCACGAATTAGTGAATTAGGTAGGATTTTTTTTTTACAGAAACAGACAATGAATTAATCTTCATAAATTCGATTTCATCATAAATGCGAAATATTTATCTTAGAAAAATGACAAATAAAAAAGAAAAGTGTGGGAGAGATAAAAAGATGCAGGGTCGTTTGTCTGTTTGGCTAGTCAAACACGGGCTAGTTCATAGATCTTTGGGCTTCGATTACCAAGGAATAGAGACTTTACAAATAAAGCCTGAGGATTGGCATTCCATTGCTGTTATTTTATATGTATATAGTTACAATTATCTACGTTCCCAATGTGCCTATGATGTAGCACCAGGCGGACTGTTAGCCAGTGTGTATCATCTTACGAGAATAGAGTATGGTGTAGATCAACCGGAAGAGGTATGTATAAAAGTATTTGCTCCAAGGAGTAACCCTAGAATTCCGTCTGTTTTCTGGGTTTGGAAAAGTTTGGATTTTCAAGAACGAGAATCTTATGACATGTTGGGAATCTCTTATGAAAATCATCCACGGCTGAAACGTATCTTAATGCCCGAAAGTTGGATAGGGTGGCCTTTACCTAAGGATTACATTGCCCCCAATTTTTATGAAATACAAGACGCTCATTGAATGATAAGAAACTAATTACAACTTCGAATATTCAAGGAATATTTGTACATTTTCTTCTAGCTCAAACAGAGGAATTAAGGTTTCATTCGTATTCTTATGGATAGGCTAATAAATAAAAAGAAATAAAAGACAATACATCATTGAGATTCTCGATTTTTGAAGAGACTTTTTTATTTATTTTATTTCGGACGAGCCGAGACAATAGGATGAACAACAAGGGTTCTATACCGTGAACTTTGTATCGCGCACATCACTTAGATGAACTCTAGAGAGTCGCATAGAAGGGAATGAGGAAATGGAATATGAAAGAGAATACAAAGAAATAAATGAAAGGGGATCGGCTTCTATTTGTACTGTAGCTGAGATGAGTCTTGGTTATTTCTATCCTTGAACTCCTCTAGACCCGTCTTTTTGTTGGGCCTTTCAACCAACTATTTTAATCTTTTAATTAAATATGTATGAAGTATTACCATTCTTTTTGAATGTGAGAAGCCGCAGTGTGAACAAATAAAAAAGAAGAGGAAAGATAAGCAAATTTTGTCTTTTACTACATTATAATAGACACATTAGAATAGACTCTTTGTTCATTTTAAAAAGAGAAAAAGTACAAAATAAAATAAATAAAGAGAGGGTTTACTCTCAGATACCTAGCTAGATAAGTATGTATTATGTCGATCCATATCAATTAATTTGTAGAGTAGATACTCATACAAATTAATCATATGCCAGGAACCAGATTTGAACTGGTGACACTAGGATTTTCAGTCCTCTGCTCTACCAACTGAGCTATCCCGACCATTACCGAGGCATTATCCTCATAATACTAGATGACTTGGGTCTATGTCAATTAAAAATGAAAACAAAAAAAAACAAAAAGTATTAAATTAAAAGTCTCGAACAGGAATTTCTTGGATCTTCAAAAGGAAGACTTTGTAAATTTCCATATGAGTAATCATATGTATTATGAATCATTCAATCAAATAGGTATTCCTTGCTCAAGAGATTTCTACGTATATCATATATATATCACAATATATCACACTATATCACAAGACTTGTGATAAGAGAACAAAATTCTGCTATGCTAGGATACGCTTGTAAAACGGCAAAGAATAGGATGAATGAGAAACATAAGGAACTTTGAACCACTAACAAAAAGGGTAGGATAAAATAAATAGACAGCAAACGGGCTTTTTGGGGTTGGGGATAGAGGGACTTGAACCCTCACGATTTTTAAAGTCGACGGATTTTCCTCTTACTATAAATTTCATTGTTGTCGGTATTGATATTGACATGTAGAACGGGACTCTATCTTTATTCTCGTCCGATTAATCAGTTTTTCAAAAGATTTATCAGACTATGGAGTGAATGATTTGATTAATGACTATTCTATTCGATTCTTTCTTCAACTTGGAATCGATTCACAACAATTCTTTTTATTTTTCATATTTTCATATAAATATAAATTGATTTGCATATAATAGAAATAAAAAAAATACGGGTTCGGTTCGTCTTTTTTGAGATAGTTTTTCATTAGTATACCTATAAAAAAATAGGTATATCTTGCATCCTTTCTAGAGTTTCGATATTCGATATAAGGATTCCTTTACCAACAGTCAACCCCATTTGTTAGAATAGCTTCCATTGAGTCTCTGCACCTATCCTTTCCTTTTTTTATTATTCTCGCTTGCTGAACCTTTGTTCATGTTTATTTTCGTAATCCGTGTCATGATTTTTGAGCTAATGGAATGTTTCATTTTTTTCGTAATAGAAAAAAATGGGTTGAAATATCTATTGATATTCTACAAGAAGTATTTTATTGAAGGCTTAAGTTATTACTCAACAAATCAAATTTGAAATTATGAACGGGCGAGATCAATTCAGAAGCACTTATTTTTTATTCTTCAGAATATAGCAGACAGAATTGCATTGGTATAATTTTGGACCTTCCAATCTATTTTTTCTCTATCTATTCTACAACCATGCGAAGATAAATAATACTGATTCGGTCCTAAAATTTATTTGTGACCCACGAGGAGCCGTATGAGGTGAAAATCTCATGTACGGTTTTGGACTAGCGATGTAAACAGTGATGTTATCATCGACTATAATTATCTAACAGTTCAAGTACAGTTGATATAGTTGAGGCGCAATCAAAATATGGTTTTTGGGGATGGAATTTGTGGCGTCAACCAATAGGGTTTATCGTTTTTCTAATTTCTTCTCTAGCAGAATGTGAGAGATTACCTTTTGATTTACCAGAAGCGGAGGAAGAATTAGTAGCAGGGTATCAAACCGAATATTCAGGTATCAAATTTGGTTTATTTTACGTTGCTTCCTATCTAAATCTATTACTTTCTTCATTATTTGTAACAGTTCTTTACTTGGGGGTTGGAATATTTCCATTCCGTACGTATTCGTCCCTGAGCTATTTGAAATAAATAAAATAAATGGAATCATTGGAACGACAATTGGTATCTTTATTACATTAGCTAAAACTTATTTGTTTTTGTTTATTTCTATCGCAACACGATGGACTTTACCTAGGTTAAGAATGGACCAATTATTAAATCTCGGGTGGAAATTTCTTTTACCCATTTCTCTGGGTAATCTATTATTAACAACTTCTTTCCAACTTCTTTCACTGTAAAGAAAAAAGAATATGAGATTCATGACTTGGTTCAAACAAGAGAAAGAAACAAACATCAAATTATTCATAGATATTCACGATATGTTCCCTATGGTAACTGGGTTCATGAATTATGGCCACCAAACAGTCCGAGCAGCAAGGTACATTGGTCAAGGTTTCATGATTACCTTATCCCATGCAAATCGTTTACCCGTAACTATTCAATATCCTTATGAAAAATTAATCACATCAGAGCATTTCCGCGGACGAATCCATTTTGAATTTGATAAATGCATTGCTTGTGAAGTATGTGTTCGTGTATGCCCTATAGATCTACCCGTTGTTGATTGGAACAATCGGAATAAAAAAATGGAATTGCACTAGGCAATCAAAACACGAAATTAGCAAAATTGGAATAAAAAAAGACACAAAATTCTCAGATAAAACCATAGAAATAGAATAAGTGAAAATTTGCAGACCGCCTCCTGTCTTATTCATTCCATTGTTATCCATTTTTTTTGTTTCAATACAATTACAATAAAAAAAACTTATTGTATCACAACAAATTCAAAGAAAGAACCCATTATTTGAATGAAGTGAAGTGCCAAACGAGGATAAATGGATCTATTTATCTATGATCGAATTATATTTGTTCGATACACTGTTGTCAATATGATTGTAAATTTTGAATATAAATGTTGAGAGTTGAGAAAAGAATAAAGAATATAAAAAGGACTACAAAAAATACAATGAAAAAAAAGAATTCATTTTTTTTATTTTTTTATTAATTATTATTAATATTTTCTCTTTTTATATGTTATATGTTATTTTATCTGTTTTTTTATCTTATTGTATGTTGTTTTGTAAATGTTTAAATGCAATTACTTCATTTATTCACTTGATCTTTTTTCTCTCTATTTTCTATCAATAAAATTGGCTCAATAAAATCG